>NC_134484.1:433706367-433753867 GCF_040206685.1 Ascaphus truei | reverse complement strand
TCCATCCGCCTCTATAGTACACTCACATCTGAAATCTCTCGCTTTTGGCTCCCTGCCTCTGAAACTCCCTCTCCCCCAGCACTCACCAATCAATCCACATTCTTCCCATTTTAAGTAACGGCTGAAATATCACCTCTTTAATTAGGCATTTTGTTAGTTTGGGCCTGCTTTTACTCCTAGTACTCCTGATGCACTTACCCCCTCAAATATGTTCTATATTGTACAGGCTCCTATTTTATCTGTATGTCTCCCATTTTTACATTTATTGTACATTGAAAGCTCTGTAGTGAAGGAACTCCCTAACCTGTTTAACATCTTGTCTAATATACTGGAAACTTTTTTATATTATCTCCCTGTACTGTATTGATGGTGCTATATAAATAAAAATATACATAAA
This sequence comes from Ascaphus truei, assembly GCF_040206685.1. Classification (NCBI taxonomy): domain Eukaryota; kingdom Metazoa; phylum Chordata; class Amphibia; order Anura; family Ascaphidae; genus Ascaphus; species Ascaphus truei. The sequence continues at coordinate 433,753,470 of NC_134484.1, read as the reverse complement.
TATATACAAATTTACATAATGGGATTAGTGGGCTCAGAAGCAAGAATTCCCATTTTTCTGAAAACTCTGCTGCATTTACAGTATAAGACACAGTTTCTCACTTTACCAAAATCCTTAGCTTCTGTATGTACAGGTACAGATGCAGCGGCCGTTATTCGAACAAATCATGGCGGCGTTTTCGTGTGCGCTGCTGTACTCCACGCGACATTAACGCGGCCAATCGCCTCAGGCACACGTATTTATCGCAGTTGCTTTGTTTGAATTTCATGGATTGTGTGCAATTAAATGCAATAAAATTAATGAATTGTAATGTGTACAGTACTGTGCTACTGTGCTACTGTGTCAATTTCAGGTGTTTCAAAGCCAGAACACTAAAATGCCATTTTCTGCACTTGCGTCTAAAGGCGGTACAGTTGGAAGAAATCACGCGCCATGACATGGGTATTTCCAGGTATTCACCGCGTGAAGTGTTTCAATAACGGCCGCTGCTTTCGTATGTGTACGGTATGTACTTTCAATTCATAAACAAACACTTGTACGCTCCTTTTAAAGTGTGTATTAAGGACCCGATAGCCAAGATTTAAGAAGCAGTATACAGTAGATCTGGAAATATTTGGGATTGTGGCAGATATTGGACAATCCAAAAATGCAACAATATCATGAAGATGAGAATAGTTTAACTTTTTTTGTGGCCTAGATACAATCTGGTGGAAGATATAAGACTTTAAAAAAAATAGGCCAACGCCATGAGATTATCACAGCTTTCAGAAGAACGGTAAAAATCCTACCCTAAATATTAGAGTTTTTATACTGCATTTTACTGCTCTTTTAGATGACTAGAAATACTGTTATTAACATAGATTAGCGATTTTTTGCCAATGTCTGAATTTGTCACATAAATACCAAATTGTTGAATATTTGCAAATAACCACCACTAATGTTTTTTTTTAATGTATTTTTATTGTATTTTTTTTTTTAATCAGCAAATATTTGAACATTCTGGATTTGTTTTTAATTAGTGGCAGTGAGAGTACAAAATATCCTACTATAAATAAGCTTGTTATATCTTTATGCATAGAGGAATACCATCTAACTGGTGCTTTTTATGATTGATAGTGAGTCACCTTTATACACAAACTTATTAGCTACTGTACCTCTGATAATAGATCTTAATACTAGTCTTTTTCAAAGCTGAAAGAACAAAATCTCTAATACAGTAGCATTGGCTCAATGGATAATTTTCTAAGATGTGTTATGTGGATGAACAACATCTCATCTGAGGGAAACACTATTTTTCAATGAAGTGGACATGCAATGCACTGAACACACGGAAGGCCCCTCATTACTTTTACCAAATCAAATTTCATTTGACTCCTCCCTTTGAAAATAATATTCAGTGTGTCAGCTGCCTCTGATCTGAGGGTCAATTATCGTCAATGTTCAGTTTGCCAATCTCAGCCAATACATAATAAAGTCATAACTTATCAGTTATATGGCAAGACTACTGAGGTATGATTTTGTCTATGTAGCCCTTTTTCTGAACCCTCCCAAAGGAACTACTGGTCGCTGTACAACACCTGCGGCTCCAGGAGATCTGAGCCTCCGCTAGCTGGGAGCCTGGGGTAACACTCATACATTTACTTAGAACAGCGCCTCCACTTACCCAGGATCCCCGTGATGTGAGATTCCCCTGGGCAAGAAACATACACACAGATGTAATGCAACCAACTTTACTGTATTAACGATAATGCAGAGTAACCTTATCACTCTATAATGCAACATATAACCTTAGTGGCCCAGCCACTCTCATCAGGAGTAACGTCTCTGTCCCCTCACCGCGTGCCCCACACACCGTGTCCATGTATGATACTATATGGTATAGGCTCAGTCTTGTAACCACTCGCTCAGTGTTCCTACAAAGGTTCCGGCCCGACATCCAGGATCCACCGTCCGGGGAGACCCCACCAAGATGGCCTCTGCAGCCGCAACGAAGAGCAGCGCCCAACCTTCTGCACGGGTAAACAGCGTCAATGGAGTCCCTATCTGACTCCGTGAACTAACGTGACACTCGCTATACTATAGGCCGTCCCAACAGCACAGCAACCTTGAATGGCTTTAGGGGAAACTCCTAGGGCCTGCGGGGTAGCCTATCCTATGCAGGTGGGTCACTGACCCCCTGCACCCACACTACCTCTCCCTTCACCTCCCGGATCCCCTCTGACTAACTCAGCCTAACCTCTGCAGCTAACACACTGCACACACATTCAACCTGGTACATGCAGCTACACTGCACACACACTCAACCTGCAGCAACCCACTGCACTCACTCACTGTGCCTACATGTCAGCGCTCACAGCACTACCAGCTGTGCCACCGACAAGAATGCACACTCACACACCTAAGGGCAGAGTCCCTAACCTATGGGCCCTCCCTCAGTACCTACCCCCTACCCTGGTGGGGATTGGGGCCTGCCTGGGATCTGGGGAACTACCTTACCTGGTGTTGGAGCCACTTGCTCCCTACACCCTTCCTTCCCCTTCCTGCTCCCAGCTTCAACTGCCAAACGTGGTCCCCGCAACATTGTAGCCTTCCTCCACAGGAGAAGCTGCAAAACCCTATTTGCTGGCTGGCTGCACGTGATGTGGGTGAAAGGGCAATCCCCAGATGCTGCTGGGAATTGTAGTCCACTCAGGACCTCTTTAGCATTGGGACCGCGTGCGCTACCCTTACTGCGCCTGCACGACCAACGCGCTCGCTCGCGCAACTTGTCATGGCGGCCCCCGCTAGCCGGGTGTGCCACAGAGCCTCGGAGCGCTACATGGGGGGTCTCTGGGGCTGAAAAGAGACCGGGGTTACATCTATAACAGCAAATGTAATAGATACCAATACAAATCTGTCTAGAATACCTAGTTTTCTCACATTCATTGCTGCTGTATATGAAATTCAAATCAAAATCCAATTAATCATTCGTGCAGGATCTTCACTTAGAAGATTGTCTTTTTGAGGTGAGTGGATTTACTTGAATTTTCTATTAACATTGTATTTTGCCTTTTTGTCTATTAACCTCTAGATTTTGTTTTTCTGCTGTATTTCTTATTCTGAGTTGTCTATATAAGTTCCAGGTAGAATTGGCACCTTCAGGCATCCGATGACACACAATGGCCTCTTCAAAATTAATATCTTACGTGCCAGAATTTGTTTTATAGATTGTATGTCTTTATTTATATAGCGCCAAAAGTATACTCAGCATTTCACAAACAATACAGTACAGGGAATTATAATAATACAATAATTGCAGCAAAATAAGACAATAGGAAAGGAAATCCCTGCCCCGAAGAGCTTACAATCAAAGAGGTTTGATGGGGAACTTGCAGAGACAGCAGGTGAGGGAATAAGTGCTAGATGTCAGTGCTGGGTCCAAGTAGGTGGTAGGACTGAATGTGGGGCAGTAACCATGAGTGCAGGCTATTGGAATGCTTGATTTGTGGGGCAAGCTTTAAGGTTAGTCAGTATTAAAATGAGAGGGTTAACACAATTTACAGGGGAAGAGATCGCAGGGAGGCATGGGTGAAATGAGGTGTGTATGTCTGGGTTCAGGCTTAGGGGAGATCCCCAGAAGCAGGGAAGAGTAGATAGAGGGTGTTAATAAAGGATTTGTGTGAGTGTTTTTTATTGAGGGGTAAAGAAGTTGTTGGGAGAAAGGTGTATAATAATGGTGCAGTGGGGAGTGAGGAAGTTGGAGAGAACAGAGACGTTTACAAAGGAGTGAGGAAACAGTAAACAGAACAAGCAGTAGGGAGAGCATAGTGAGATGCAGGAGGAGAGACTTCCCAGGTACTGGAGAATAGAAAGAGTACAAAGAATCACATCTTTTGAAAAGTTAATTTCTCATAGTTGCAAAGTTGTTGTGCAGAGTCCAGATCTTCCTTAAATCTTCACCTTCAATTTTAACTCCAAAATTAACACTGCCAGACACTTTAAATGTGACACTTCAGATTGGACTCACAACCTAGATGGATGGTCTTAAATACTCTAAAACACAGCCACTTGACTAACAATTAAGGGAGGGGTTTGCCTAATCAACTCTCACAGACATACTGATAAGATTTTAAATTCTGTGGCAATTGATGGTAGAATTCACCTCAGACATATACCATTTAATACATTTTAAATTCTGTAGCAATTGATAGTAGAATTCAGCTCAGAAACATACCTCAAATCTTTTTTAATGTATCTACTGTACACTGGCGGCCGCTTTAATTCTTATGCGGCCGCCACCGCAATGTGCGGGCAGACGTGGCTATTTTTTTTTTTCGCAGCGTGCCGCACGACAGCCGGGCGCCAGGCATCCCCGAAGACGCCAGGCATCACCGAAGACGCCAGGCATCCCCGAAGACGCCAGGCATCCCGAAGACACCAGGCATCCCCGAAGGAGGCTGAAGGTAAGGGGGTATGCGAGCAATCCAGCGCGTGGAGCGGGAACAGCCAGGGGGTCGCGAGGGGAAGGGGGAGGGGAAGATGCAGGGAAGTTGGGCTGGCGTGCGGCCAAGTTCAGCGCCAGCCCGAAAACAGCCGCGGGACAATAAGGGCAAATGCAGCAATAAAGCTGGTCGCAGCAGTATGTGCAATCACAATCTTCAAGGGTAAGATATTGCACATTTTTACTATGACTAATATGCAGAACAATTTCCTTTGATTATATTAATTGATGGCATAGATGACCAAATATAGTCCTCTAGGGCAGGGGTGTGCATCTTTTTCCCCCTTGCCCCCCTGCCAGCTCTCCCCCTCCTCGCGCCTCTCCCCCCATTCTAACCTTGGCACCAGCGTTCTTATGAAACAACGTCCTGTTGCCATGGCAACACGGCATCACATAACACCAGCAGCCATCTGAGCCAAGGTAAGTGAAGTTCCAGAGGCCTTCGCCACTCCCTAATTGAAATGCCTACGGGAAGAGAGTGGGGCATCTGTAACCACTGCGCCCCCCACAGAGAATCTCGTGCCCCAGTTTGCGCACCCCTGCTCTAGTGTTCACCCTCATGATGTACTGTAGAAACCCATATTTGGGCATCTTCATCACCAAGGGGCAGGACAGAGATGGAGACTGCTTCAGAGCTCTCTCGGGAGACATACTGTAGAGACTGCTTCTCTGTGCAGCTCTTCCAGACTGTCCCTCTGCCAGCTGATGGGCAGAGAGGATTAACACAGAGTTAATCCTCCTGTGCCACTTACGGTTTGCGGGCAAACCGATTGCTCACAGCACCGAGAACAGTAATTCTGGCCACATCTGTATTCTTTCTTATATTCTCATTGAGGAGTACTTTGTTCTGCCCTAGCGAACATTGAAACTTGATTATCTATTTTGACAGGAAAATAATATTGTTTCTTTGTACATTCATCAAGACCATTAACTTGGTCTTGATAAAATCTTTTGCACACAGTGCAGGTCTACATAAGAAACAAATAACCATTATTATTGTGAAATGACTATTGGTGGTTTATATATTATTTGTAAACGACAAGTAAATAATTACTGTCTTTTTATTACCATAATGCATACTGTAGTGCCAACGATTATTCTAAAACAAACCTGGGGCAATCTCCAAAAAGACCCAGGTACATGCTGGGTTCATGCTGGATATATGCTGGGTACATGCTGCAACATTTCACACATTTCTGCAGACAGACTAATGGCCCAACGGATTAACAGCGGGGGTCCCTGGCAGTCCCATTCAAACTGAATGGGACTGTCAGGAACCCATGCTGTGTTAATTCAATGGGCCATTAGCCTCTGCAGAAATGTCACTGAAATGTACCCAGTATGTACCCAGCATGTAAACTGGCTAGTTCAAGGCAAGTTTAAGGCAAGCTTTAGAATACTCGTTGGCTCGTCTGTATGTAACAGTGTTTCCCCCACCCTACAGGAGATTCTGCCATTCCAGATTGTGTGGTGCATGATACCTGTTGGTAACAGGAGGGTAAGCTGTCCGCCGACGGTTGTGGCGAACCAGGATCAAGTTTCTGGGGTACATTACCCACGTGGTTCTCTAGCAGTGCAGCGCCTCCATCTGCTGTAGGCTCTAGATGAATGAAGGTGATCTCCTACGGTAGAAATGGTTACCTCTCACCCCAGTAAGATCACACACCAGGCTGGAGGTATATTGAACAGGAACGGTTTATTCTCTCTCTGTACCAGCACAGTAACAAAGCAGTTGTCTGCCCAATGCAGTGTCTGGATTGGCTACCCAGCTGAAGGATGGTCCCTGGACCTACACTACAGCCAAGGGCACCCACAGCAGTCCTAGCTCTTCTATACCTCTCTATCAGAGGCAGAGGTAAGGTTCACACTCCCTCTCCCCCAAGGGGAAGAGGACCGAGAAGGCCCAATGCTCAGGCTTCTGGCTGTGTGACCTGCCTATCTCAGTGGGGAGAGACACTGCTAAATTTGGGTGGAAATCTCTTTAAAGTACAGCCAGGAGGAGGGTAAAGGAGTGATCCAGAATTGGATATACTTAGACCTAGCTGACACCGCTTCCACTGTCACTCAAGGGCACTGCATGGAGTGGGGAAAACCCATGATTACTACTGTTACCAGGGCTTACTGCCAGTGAAGGAGGATAGACTAGTAGCCATAGATAAATAAAGGACCTTTTCCCCGGACTTGTGCAAACGTCAGAAAGAAAACAGCATAAAACTACTTTAAGTTGGGTAATCATATTAAAAAATAGAATTATATTTGAAAATCAGAAACAAATGGTATGTATTTTGTTGCTTTCTACAATGTGTTCCACTGACTGTGTGATTGATAACAGCAAAATGCAGAATTTTGCTAGACAAAAAAAGATCATATTTTGTGAAGTAATATCAGCTTTTGTAGTCTTAACTTTACTGCAATCATTGCTATGTCCTATGATTTGTTTTCCTAGATGCACAAATGAAGATTAGAAATCCTTTTTTAGAAATGACTTATGTATAATACCCAGATTGAAGAATGCTTTTGTTACTTCTATGAGACAGTTAAATCAAATATCTTTGACTATGTGAAACACAATAACCTAAGCTTAATAAACAAGACTTCTTTGAAACCAGCTTTGTAATAGCTCAATATTGGTTGCCTTTTGTTCATTAATACGTTTGAAGGAAAACATATGAACTTTCACTTTATTAAATGTGTATGCCAGGGAAAATAGAAGCCTGTCTGACTTTTGTTATCCTACAGTATTTTTCTTTTGGAACATAAGATAAGGTTTTATAGATATCTGTCATATAAAAATGAGCTAAACACGCTGCCCCGGATTTAGGATTTCACAAATGCTTTCTTCAATAGTAAATTAAAATATTAAAGTTACCATCAGAATTTTTTTTTAAATGCTTCTTTTTAAATGTTAGTGTGCATTAAGATTATTATCATTTAGGCTTTTTTATTATATATTCACGGATGGATCAAAATTGAAATTAAGTTATATTATGTTTGAGCTCCCTATTTATAACATTGGATAGTTACAGTAGGAACTACATTTTTAATGTTGAAAAAATATTGTAGCCAAAATACTTACTGTATGGGATGGTGGGAATGGAATTCAAAGTTTTAGTATCCATAAAGAGGTGTACAGTTGCAGTGTTATTTAAGCTCATTTTGGGCACAAGGAAACGGCAGCTGAACGGAGCCTCGCCGTGGCCCGATTGTGGCTTCCACAAGCCCAAAACACAGTACACTGGTTGCCCTGAAGTAATTAAAACAGTGGGGTCCCTGATTCTGAATGGACTGCACCTGTCTGGAAGAGCTGTGCAGAGAGCAGAGAGAAGCAGTCCCTCTCTCTGTGTCTCCCTGCACAGCTCTTACAGCCGATCTCATTATTTGTATTATTTTTAGTACAATGGATTGAAGCAGGGGGACTCCAGAGCTGAACCGCATTAATTTCAGGTCCTGGGACCCCGTGCTTCCGGGGAACAAGTCTCCGTACCGGGTGCTGGTATCTCCTGCAAGTTTAAATGTCCCACCTCATGGCCCACGTGACAGGGACATTTAAACTTACAAGAGACATACCGGTACCCTATACTGAGGTCTGTACCTTGGGAAGGTTGGGTCCCCATACCTGAAAGTAATGTGGTTCAGCAGAGACCTGCAGCTTAAATCCTCCTGTATGTACTAAAAATAAAATAAAAACAGTGCTTCATTACCTTTGTAGCTGGCTGCTAAAGAAATTATGGTGTTTACCCTTCCGCTACTCCCCCCCCCTCCCCCGAGGCCTTATTACCCTCCTCGGGGGCAACTACCCATTTCACCCATCCGCTATACCCCAAACAATCCCCCCACCACCATCACCACTACCCACAGTAATGGGGGAAAGCCTATTAGCCAGTGGCTAATAAGGATTTTAATCCTATTCAAAAGCAATCAATGGGAACTAAAAGTAAATAAAAGTAGTATCATCCTCGTCCTCATCCTCCTCAGTGGCACCAACATTTAAAACACTACAGCTGCGGCCGCCTTTATCCTAATGCGGCCGGATCGGCACAACTCTGATAACTGCGGGCAGATGCAATATTTTTTTTTTTTCCGGAATATATTCCGGTATTTTAGCGCTCGTAATATTAGCATTTTATTAGCGCTGTCGGCAATACTGCAATACCGTCTAAAAACTCAGGGGGGCATTCGCGAGCTGTTGTCTTCAAAGTCTAATACTTTAGCAGTTCAACCTACAGTACGGCAGTACACAGTCTGCGTGTGCGCGCGCAGTAATTGTAAATTTGCATATTAATACATGCATGTGCAGTGCTGTACAGTATGTCTCATTTGAACATTGTTGAAACGCATAGGTGTGTACTGTAACAGAATCACATTTCGGCATATACAGCACTCTCCCCTCGCTCGCCCCCGCACACACACAGGCTAATTTACTGCACTGCAGTATTTCAACTTCTTATCTTATCTACAGTACAGTACACCTCTCCCACACCATTTCTTTGAATGTGTGTCTTTCTGGTTTCAATCACATTCCTGCTTGCTAGCTGATGATTACTGCGCATGCGTCTATACAGTAACTTCACCACTGCTTGCTTGCGAAGTTCAAGAGTGTGTGACCATTTTTTATTTTTATTTTCACCACAAGCTGCCTAAACCATCTTGATATTACGATATTCAATCTGTGCTGTGGCTTTTGACTGCGACACTGTCCGTTTGACTGCACATGGTTGATTTGTGTGGTTTTTATGTATTTGGGGGTGTGGGTATCAAATTATTATGATGACCTGCCTGTTGAAAATATGTCATGTCTTTGAACTACAGTACAACTAATTCTTCATGCAGCTGTACCCTATACCCCCCTCCCCCACGCACACACACAAGGCTCCCTCAAGGATTTGAACCTCTTATCAACACCTCTCCAGAACCATTCCGTTTCTAAAGCTTGTCATTGTGCTTTTAATCGTCGCTAGCTGAGCATCACCTCTCTGCGCCTGCGTGTAATCCTCTTTGGGATGGGAGCTACATAGCTGATGATTACTGCACATGCGTCAATACAGTAACTTCACCACTGCTTGCTTGCAAAGTTCAAGAGTGAGTGACCAAAAAAAATATATATATTTATTTTCCTCCTCATTTTTTATTTTTATTTTATCCACAAGCCTGCCTAAACCATTTTGATATTACGATATTCAATCAGTGCTGTAGCTTTTGACTGAGACACTGCGTTTGACTGCACATGGTTGATTTGTGTGCTTTTTAGGTATTTGGAGGTGTAGAGATCAAAATATTATGATGACCTGCCTTTTGAAAATATGTCATTTCTTTGAACTACAGTACAGCTAATCCTTCATGCAGCTGTACCCTGTACCCCCCTCCCCCACGCACACACACAAGGCTCGCTCAATGATTTAAACCTCTTATCGACATCTCTCCAGAACCATTCCGTTTCTAAAGCTTGTCATTGTGCTTTTAATCGTCCCTATCCGAGCATCACCTCTCTGCGCCTACGTGTAATCCTCTTTGGGATGGGAGCTACATAGCTGATGATTACTGCGCATGCGTCTATACAGTAACTTCACCACTGCTTGCTTGCAAAGTTCAAGAGTGTGTGACTAAAAAAAACAATATATATATTTTTTTCTCGTCATTTTTTATTTTTATTTTCTCCACAAGCCTGCCTAAACCATCTTGATATTACGATATTCAATCTGTGCTGTGGCTTTTGACTGCGACACTGTGCATTTGACTGCACATGGTTGATTTGTGTGGTTTTTATGTATTTGGGGGTGTGGGGATGTATTTGGGGGTTTGGGCTACTGGCCAGTAACCCCTTAAATAACTTAGCGAGTAGAAAGTACTTTATGGGGTTAACCCCTCCTGCTACCCACTCAGGAGGCCTAACCACCCTCCCTAGAGCAAATACACCCATAACCAAGCCCCTACCCCCACCACCACCACCACACACAGAAATGGGCAATAACCCTATTAGCCAAATATGGCTAATAGCATTTTTGCCATTTATGAAGCATATGAAAGACACAATAAAATAAAGAACAAATTGCAATACAATAAATCCATTGATTGTCACTGTGCCACTTTGTTAATTTAGGGGTTAGTGACCAGTAGCTAGTGTTTTAAATGTTGGAGCCACTGAGGAGGATGAGGACGGCCTTCGTCCTGCAAAGGGTAAGTACTACTTTTTTTTTTAGATTTTTGTCCATTACTGTATGTGGTGGGTTTGTGGGGAGGATGATTATTGGGATTAGTTGGGTAGATGTAGGGGGTAGTTGCCCCGGGGAGAGTGATTATCCCCCCAGTGGGGTAGCGGGATGGTTAACCCCTTCATTACCTTGACAGTTAGGCACTAAGTTAATGAATCTCAGCTTTTATTTTATTTGTAGTACAGTACATACAGTAGGATTGAAGCAGGGGGTCTCCAAATCTGAACGGCATTACTTTCAGGTCAGGGGATACCTTGTTTCCGGAAGTACAGGCCTCAGTATGGGGTGCTGGTACAGTATATCTCCTGCAAGTTTAAATCTCCTGGTTATGTGGATCGTGACGCTTAAATGTCCCTGTCACGTGGGCCATGAGGTGGGACATTTCAACTTGCAGGAGATACCAGCACCCGATACGGAGGCTTGTACATCGGGAAGCAGGGGGTCCCAGGACCTGAAATAATTGCAGTTCAGCTCTAGGCGGGTAGCGACCCAGTAAGATTAACGCGGCGGGAGTCCCATTCAGAAGCAGGGACCCCTGCTGCATTAATCTTTATGGGAAATTTCCCAGCCGCACTTGGGTCATGCTCCACCCGCTACAATTGATACTCAGAGGGAACTTAAATCACGTTACATCTGTTTGTTATTATAATACTTTTAAAAAAAGTGCAAAGCAGAGATTTCCCCATGCAATAAACATATTGTAGTGGTGTATACAGAGCTTTATAAACCTTACGTGTCTTCATGTGTACAATACATTGATAGTCCTCCAAAAACCTAAAAAAAATAAACAGTAGGTTGAGATGTTCTTTTCCTGGCAGACTTTTACTTCTGGTTGAACTCTTGTATTGGCAAGTGAGAGGAGAAGCATAGTGCAGAGAACTGTGGGGTGCTCAAGAACAATATTTGACAGACAATAATAATAATAAATCTAGAAATGCCAGCATGTAGTACCCCTAAGGTATCTGTTACTGTAATTAAGATGTAGAACCATGTTTCTGACCGTAATCCGCTTCTCTAGAAAAATTGCACAATGCACTGTAGAAAAGATTTTAAACACATCCTAGTGTCCAGATGTGTCAGCGATAAACAATAAGAGGGTCATACCTTGCTTGAATGATAATCTTGGAAGTGTGCAGTACTAATTAATAGCACAGGAGGACTCACAATGAAGTGCAGCGTCCAAGTTGATTTTCTACTGTATATGTACTGGGGTATTCTTTGTGTAGTCAGCTTGGAAGGTTGAACTTAATATAAATAGGATAAAAAGCAGAGCACTAGCCATGCATGGGCTTGAAAAAAGTTAAAGAGACATGCGTTTCCAAGGTATATAAAAGGAACTTAATGGATTATCATATATAACATAGACAGGTAGCCCACACCTACGCGTTTCCTGCCGAGGCGCTTTATCAAGGTTAAACGTGTAAGTGTGGCTCTTCACATGTAAATTTTTAATGGTATAACAAATACATGGTACTCGCCATCATTGCAAAGAAAGATCAACCGTCTGACTTAAAAAAAATATATATATTTTGAGGGTACACAATCTATTTAGACATGGTAAATGTGTTTTCCCCCATTATATTTCTTGCAACGAATCTTTGCTCAAACGGTGGCCTTGATATGTTTTTTTCCTACAGTACATGCACGCTCATTTCAGATGTTGACATACTTGGCAAGACAAACAATCCTAAACCATAAAAAATACACACTCAATGAAATGCAGATATGGGTATGTTATCTTTCCCCACAAGAATATATTCTTGAGTAGTTGTTAACTATTGTTTAATTTTCGAATTTTTTGCAATAACATTTTCGAACCATGATTTCTATTTTAGTGTTGTGGTGCACCCTAGCAAACTATACAGCATATGAAAAGTTGAATTTTACTTTGGTGTTGGTCCCATGTGCAAATTTGGCCACTCCTACTGTATTTGATTAGTACAGTATACAAAAAATATGGAATCGTTTTTTAAACTTTGCAATCCAGTACTGTATGTAAAATGGCTATCCAAATTTTGTCTTGATGAGCTATGTTACACTGTAAAATTTGCCATTTTGCCTAAATTAAAAATAAATTGTGATAATGTGTAATGTGATTCGATGTATCTCAACATACTGTAGTATGTATAAAACATAAATTTAATTATGTAAATTACTATGCAATTCAATAAAATAAAATCAATAATAAGAGAAAATACAATGTGTATACAATATAAACATACATTTAAGAGAGAATATATGTGCATTCTATTACTTTTGACCTTAAAATAAAAATAGTCAAAAGATATAGTGGCCTATTCTAATGAGTTATCGTTTTGGGCAGTTCTTGAGCGAGTTTGCATGTGTAGATATTCAGAAGCTCCGGTAACATGCCAAACTCACTTGAGATCTGCTTCTTCCCGATCGATAGCTCTCCTGCTCAGACATACTGAGCGGGAGGTCCAAAAATGCTCAAATTCGCATTTTTTGCAAGATCGAGCTTTTCAGGTAGCTCCAAAATTCACATCCGCGATCTGCGATGTGACTCTGAAGAAAAAAAATATTTTTAATACCTGTACATCGGATTGAAGCCATGTGTCTCCAGACCTGACCTGCATTAATATCAGTTCCGGAGACTCCCTACTTCAATCCTATGTAATAAAAATTAATTTACAGGCAGCTTCATTACCTTAGCAGCTAACCACTAAGGTAATGAAGGGGTTAAGTACCAGTGCCTGGTTTGTTTCGGGTAGAGGGGGTGGGTGAAGGTTGGAGTTGCCCAGGATGGGTGTTTAGGCCTACCAAGAGGGTTGCAGGAGGAGTTAACCCTTTCATTACATTAGCGGTCTAAACCCCCACCATAAGCCAAATATCACCTTCACTCACCACCCTACCCCCAATAAACATGAAAATACAATACAACAACCATTACACCCATTGATTGCCAATGTGATTACCTATACACTCAAAGGTAGCAAAGATAACACTAATGGTAATGAATGGACACCCTACTACCCACCCCCTCTACCTCCAAGAACTCCCCACCCCAACACATGCAATAAAGTAATGGGGAAAATCCAGATTTGGATAATGGCGCATTTGCCCATAAAAATAAAACAGTACCCAGCCAGCATATAGTAAATTGAAGTTTGTAATGAGAATGGCGTTTTGTTGTGTTTCTTATGGCCTGGGTGTATATTGGGTTAACTTTTTAGCTTTTTCAAAAATATCTATGATTCTGAAATTAAGTTGCTCTTGCTGTGAACAGCGTTTTCCCTAGCTGGCCCCTTGGCTGGCTACCTCAATGTGTTTCCTGCTAGGTTTGTACAGCACACAAGTTTAACAGACATTCAACTGTGGCTGAACCAATAGTGCGTTCAGTTCTGCACACAGTACAAACGTGATCACAGAAATACTGAACAACAACCAGCCTTTTTATCTCTGAAAGAATGGGGGTCCCCTGGTTGATATTGTGTGGTATCCTCAATGCCATAAGATGCTGCATATACCGAAGCTAAGTCCCTAATTAATTGTATTTGACTAATAACTGGTGTTTGTTTCATTTATGTGTGTACTCGTGACTGAAATCGACAATCCAAATTAGTATCTCTTGCATAAGTATTTTCTTGTCAGAACATTTGGCGTAGCCAGCAGGATTGTCTTTCTCACCTTGAGTGCATGTGAATAACATCATTGGTATTGGGTTTGGGATTTCTTTCATTGTTCCGGTAGTGTACTATTGTTCCTGTTAATTGCCTGGCTGGATATCGGATCCTGGTCCATGGATATCTGTAGCTCAGGAACTGAGTAAACACAGGCTTTCTAAACACCGTAAGAGTGGGTGTTCCTTGAGTGAGATGACTAAAAGATTAGATCTATCAGGATATGAACAGAAAGAGCAGAAGCCTGCAACCCACGTGGGTAAGGTAATGTAAAAGGCAATATGTACTGTATGTTGCAATGTGAACTAGATAAGAATCGGTCCGAGGTGCAAGCACTTTAAGACCAGATGAATGTGATAAATGAAGGTTTGAGAACTGCAATTTGGAGTGCTGAAAACATGGAGAAAAAATATGTTATTATGGCCACAACAATTGTGCATTATAGTGAGGGCTAAACAAGGGAGTATGTTTCGGAAAGGTCCGAGAATAAATGCTCACAGAAAAAGGAAGTGGATCAGATTTGTGGATGTACCAAGTGATGCTTTCCTTTTTTGGAATGATGTGACATCATCAAAAATTGAGAGAGGCATGCTACCTGATTGGTTGCCTTACCTCCCTTTTTTGATGATGTCACATTACTCCAAAAAAGGAAAGGCATCACATGGTACATCCATACATCCACCAATCCAATTGTGATGCCTTACATTTAAAAAAAAATTGCTTAATTGACGTCTTCTTAAGTGACGTCATCTTAAAGGGAGGGAAGCATATGCTATCTGATTGGCTGGCTTTCACTCCCTTTAAGATGATGTCACATCATTAACAAAAAAATGGAAGCCACCACATGGTACACCCACCAATATGATTGCTGGATGTAACATTTGTCAATCAAATAAGTCTGTGGAACAGCCATGGGTACCAGATTCACCCTGAGCTATGCAAACCTCTACATGGGATTGTGGGTGGATCTGCATGTTTTGGGGGGATGCGTGGCTAGGGGCGGTCTGGTATTCTGTGGACGTTTCATAGATGACCTTTTATAAATTTGGGATGGGGAGTTAGAAGCTTTAACAAACATCTTAACGGCACTGGATGATAATAACATGGGTTTACGATTTACATTTGAGACTGATCGAAAGAAGGCTACTTTCTTAGACTAGGAGCTCACAATAAATGTCAATTAACAAATTGTCACCAGAACACATTTCAAGACAGTTGCTACAAACAGTTACTTACATAATACAAGTAACCACTATAAAAAGTGGCTTGAAAATATCCCCCGGGCCAATTGTTCAGGGTCAGGAATAATTGTTCTCTTGACTCTGATTTCTTAGCCCAGGGGGAGATTTGGTAGACAAATTTGTGGCTAAAGGCTATAACATGGAAACTGTCCAAGAGACATTTAAACAAGTTGGTAGGATAGATCGTAATAGCCTTCTGGAAAAATCAAAAAAGAAACTGCTCTCTTTTATAGAGGAGGAGAAAAAAATAACATGGAAAAGGGTTAAGTCAAAAATACCAATTTTCATCATACAATTCAATAATGCGGCCCTGAAAATCAAATCCATTCTAAATAAACACTGGGGTATCATGTTAGATTATCCAATCATCGGTTAAAGATTACCACCAAAACAACCTGTTGTCTTTCAGAAAGCTAGGAATATCAAAACATGGATAGTGCTTAGTAGATTAAAAACTATTAAAGATAACACATTGAATGGTAAACCTATGAACAGGAATTTCCCAATGGATCTATTTTTCCAATGGATCTATACATCAACTAATGGGCTGCATTAATTGTTTGCCCACATTAATTGCTTATGTAATCATGTGTCCTTGTGGCATTCAATATGTGTGGAGGACAGCGAGTACCTTTAGTGCGCGCTTCCTGGAACACTGTCAAAATATATTACATGGTCTACAGATACATAGTTTGTCTAGACACTACATGGAAAAACATAATAAAGACCCAACATAACTATTAGAAATGGGGATTGAAGCCATTACATCCTCCCTTTTGAGCGGAGATAGGCACAAGAGATTAAGGGGCCTATGCACTAAGCTCAATGCTATTGCGTCCGGATGAAAGAAAAAAGCACGTCCGTTAAAAAGTGAGGCCGGAGACGCGATTCACTAAGGCATTGAGCCAATTTTTTAACGTACGTGCTCAAAATAGCCACAGCGTACGTGTTGCTTTTTTTCACCCTGCTAGCTTTCTTAAACTTCACGTACGCTAGCTGATAGAAAAAAAGCTGCTTGTAACATTTGCATGGAGATTCTGTATGTCCATGCAAGGCTGTTACAGGCGATTGTACACTAAATACATACATTTTAATAATAGTGTACATGAGCAGGGGGTCTCCAGAGCTGAACCGCATTGGTTTCAGGTCCGGGGGCCCCCTACTTCAGGAGATACAGGCCCAGTTATGGTGTGCCGGTATCCCCTGTACTTTCAAGCTCCCGCGTCACGTGACCGGGATATTTACATTCTGCAGGGGATACCGGCACGCCATAACGGGGCCTGTATCTCCTGAAGTAGGGGGTCCCTGAGGCAGAAATCAATGCGGTTCAGCTCAGGGGACCCCCTGCTCCTGCACACTATTAATAAAAATACATTAATGCTGCTTCATTACCTTAGCGGCTGTCCGCTAAGGCAATGAAGGGGTTAAGGCACAATAGCATGTTTAGTGGGGACAATTGCCCCCAATAAACATAGCAATATACAACACACATCCTCCCCGCCCCCTAACACCTACAATACAGTAATGGGCAAAAAAACTATTATCCACATATGGATAATAATGCATTTGTTTTACAGAGTAGATCCCAAGAGGATCAGAAAAGGCTCCCTCATATAATAAGCACTCAATGTTAGTACACTGTGGTGAGACTTACAATAGTCTATCGGTGTCAATACCTTAAGATAGGACAAAGTGTGGCCCTTCTCGACCGGATTAGCTTAGGAAAAATAATAAAATTTTATTGATTACTTAATTGTGCTTGATCAGGATTAAAAATACATATGAAACATTCAAACATTAAAAATACCCCATATTGAAGTGGTTGGGTGAACTAGCAGTATATTGCTATAGTTTATTCACCCCAGACGTCTGAATAGCGATTTTGACTGTTAGTGGACAAGCAGGTAAGTGTGCTATCTCAAACCTAAATGGCGGAAAGAGTATTATCGGAGATGTAGTCTCTATAGCTGTCTAGGTATGTAGGTTACCTCTATCCAAGGGTATAGTGAATCATATATACTGTGTATGACCCTGCAGGGACAGAATAGGTAAGGGATAGTATTTCTATTACCCCTAAGGTGTCTGAGTGATTTCGCCGTAGGTTGTACTTGTTCGGGACACTATATATTGTGATACACAATGTGTTAGTAGCTCTGGGATATGGTCATCCCATGAGTGATGCAAGTTAGTGCAAGAGGGTTCCGTTTCCAAAGAGCCCAATATAACCATATGGTAGATTCTAGTATCTCTTGTAGAATATAGATGGTAAGCTGGAAGCCCCCACTGCGGGCAATACCACGTGAGACACACTTGTAAAGTCTGCTGCTTTAATGCAAGCCTATATTCAATTCGGTGTTGTCCCTACTGCAATATGGTAGATTCTGGTATCTCTAGTGAAAAGTAAATGGTAAGCTGGAAAACCCCCACTGTGGGCAAGACCACTCAAAAACACATGTGCAGGGTTAGCTAGCTTAGTGCAAGCCTGTATTCAAAACACTGCTGTCCCTGCTTAATGGTGTTGCCAAAACATATGATATCACAGTCAGATTATTGGTAGCTAAAGGATATAGTCATCCCGTAGTTGGCACAAATAGCTCCGTTTTAGGAAGACTAATACAACGATATTGCAGGTTCAAATATCTCTAGTGTGTGTGGTTGTAGGCTGGAAGCACCCACTACGGGAAAACCACTTGGCGCACACATGTAATTCGCTGTATATCCTGTATCGATACAAGCCTGTCTTCCAAAATGCTGCTGTCTCTGCTCGCTGACGCTGCCACTTCTGATGACGTCACTCGTGACGTCACCACGTCCCGACGATCGTTTCGCGTAGACTGACACGCTTCTTCAAGGGGAGGAGTTGTGTTCCCTTGCTATGCCGGTAAGTTTTTATAGGGAAAGATATCCCGCCCCTCTGGGTCATGGGGGCGTGGTTTCTGCCCGAGATCCAATCGGGTTAGGAGAGGGATACTTCGCCGTTATGCGAAGTGTCTTATATTTTGCAGTGTTAACCTCTTGTAGGGCTAAAAGGCACTAGTGTTGTTGTTAGCTGTGGAACATATCAGGATAATGACTAGTTGATGTGTGTCCCAGAATGAAAATACAATCTATTCATGTGTAATTGGGTTGAACAAGGAGATGTGGTTGACTGATGCAATGCTACTATGTTAAAAAAGTGAATAGTTCATAATAAACGTATGCATAAATGGTCTGGTGTCTAATTTATATAAAAGGTGATGATAAAATAAGTGAAAATAAAATGAAATTCAATGGTGTGGGATTGGTGAGCTCTCTTGAAATTATCATGAGGATCTGCCTGTATTGATCCCTGTGATTAATTATATATGGCTGTGTTGGTATAATGATATAGGAATGGATGATGAAACTAATATAAGGTAGTGTAGGAATGGTCTATCCTAAAGACCTGCCCATAAGGTCAATACAGGTCCAAATTACTTAAGGTATATTTAACTAAAGACATACTGATATTGCATACTCTATGGTTGTGAGTGTTCATGTGACTCGAAAATATATATGACTTAATTATATATGGCTGTGTTGATATAATGATATAGGAATGGATGATGAAACTGATATAGGGTAGTGTAGGAATGGTCTATCCTAAAGACCTGCCCATAAGGTCAATACAGGTCCAAATTACTTAAGGTATATTTAACTAAAGACATTCTAATATTGCATACTCTATGGTTGTGAATATTCATGTGATTTTGAAAATATCAAGTTGTAAGTGTGACATTGAATGTAAACGTATATAAATTGGAAGTAGATGTATAAAAGTGTAGGATTGTTCTTTCATTAAGACCTGCCCCTAGGGTCAATACAGGTCAGAATTACTTAAGGTATATTTATTCTAAGTGCTGATTTCCCATGTTAGGTTCCAATTACTGTGAATATTGTTATAACTTATAAAGTGTGTCAAATACCTGGGGTGATGGTGAGTGTATATGAATTTCGCTTTTGGATATATTAGCATGTGAGGAGAATGGTGATTGTTGGTAAAAGTGTCTCGTTATCATATGTAATGAGTATGCTCTAATTCTAGACCATAGCTGGATTAATAAAATAAAATAAAATAAATGATGAGTATGATTGCATCAGTCAAATAATATGTGTATAAGTACATCTTTCTTGTAAAACCATCTAGGATACTGTGTGTCCTCTTATGATGTAACAGTAATGTGATTCTAAATAAAAGGGGAATATATAAAACCCTCGTTGAGACCCAGGGGTGAGAGGGTCTGAAGTTGGTAGATCCAACGACATTCTTTCTGAAGTAGTCGTTTGTCCCAATCACCCCCTCTAGGGTCCCTGGGTACATATTCGATGCCACAAAAGTGCATGACTCTCGAATCCCCTTTGTGATGTTCAATTATATGTCTGGCTACCGGTGTATCTGTAGAGTTCCGTACATTTCCTATATGTTCTAAGATTCTAGTCTTTAGAGGTCTATGTGTTTTTCCAACATATTTGAGGCCACAGTCGCAGTTCATCAAATATATTGTACCCACGGTGAGACAGTTGATAAAGTCTTTTATCTGAAAAGTTTTGGAATTGGATGAATCAAAGAACTGTTTGGTCACTGGCATATTGCTACATGCTTTGCACCTCGAGCATGGGTATGATCCACATGGTTTTGTGCCTAACCAGGTTTTCTTGTAAGTTTGTTTAAAGTGGCTGTGCACTAGTCTGTCTTTCATGTTCTGACTACGTCTGTAGCCTATGCTAGGATATTCTTTGAGGATTTTATGCAAGTCTGTATCCTCTCTGAGGATATGCCAGTGTGTATTGAGGATATTTTTGACTTCCCGCCATTGATTGTTGTATGTTGAGATGAACCGAATTGTTTCATCTCTTGATTCTCTTTTTTTGTTTATCAACAATTTAGATCTTGGTTCTGTCAGAGCCCTGTGGTATGCTTTTTTCAATATTTTGTTGCTGTATCCTCTCTTTTTGAATCTTTGAAACATTTCCCTGGATTGTTTGGTAAACTCAGATGTGGTGGAGCAGTTTCTGCGTAATCTCAAAAATTGACCTATTGGTATATTATTAGTGATGTGTTGTGGATGGTGGCTGTCAGCCATTAGAAGGCTGTTAGAAGCTGTGGGTTTCCTGAAGATTGTGGTTTCTAGGTACCCATCAGAAGATCTTGAGATATAAAGATCTAGAAACTCTACTCTCTGTCTGTCCACATGTGATGTCAGTTTCAAGTTGTGAGAATTACGATTTTAACATAGTAGCATTGCATCAGTCAACCACATCTCCTTGTTCAACCCAATTACACATGAATAGATTGTATTTTCATTCTGGGACACACATCAACTAGTCATTATCCTGATATGTTCCACAGCTAACAACAACACTAGTGCCTTTTAGCCCTACAAGAGGTTAACACTGCAAAATATAAGACACTTCGCATAACGGCGAAGTATCCCTCTCCTAACCCGATTGGATCTCGGGCAGAAACCACGCCCCCATGACCCAGAGGGGCGGGATATCTTTCCCTATAAAAACTTACCGGCATAGCAAGGGAACACAACTCCTCCCCTTGAAGAAGCGTGTCAGTCTACGCGAAACGATCGTCGGGACGTGGTGACGTCACGAGTGACGTCATCAGAAGTGGCAGCGTCAGCGAGCAGAGACAGCAGCATTTTGGAAGACAGGCTTGTATCGATACAGGATATACAGCGAATTACATGTGTGCGCCAAGTGGTTTTCCCGTAGTGGGGGCTTCCAGCCTACAACCACACACACTAGAGATATTTGAACCTGCAATATCGTTGTATTAGTCTTCCTAAAACGGAGCTATTTGTGCCAACTACGGGATGACTATATCCTTTAGCTACCAATAATCTGACTGTGATATCATATGTTTTGGCAACACCATTAAGCAGGGACAGCAGTGTTTTGAATACAGGCTTGCACTAAGCTAGCTAACCCTGCACATGTGTTTTTGAGTGGTCTTGCCCACAGTGGGGGTTTTCCAGCTTACCATTTACTTTTCACTAGAGATACCAGAATCTACCATATTGCAGTAGGGACAACACCGAATTGAATATAGGCTTGCATTAAAGCAGCAGACTTTACAAGTGTGTCTCACGTGGTATTGCCCGCAGTGGGGGCTTCCAGCTTACCATCTATATTCTACAAGAGATACTAGAATCTACCATATGGTTATATTGGGCTCTTTGGAAACGGAACCCTCTTGCACTAACTTGCATCACTCATGGGATGACCATATCCCAGAGCTACTAACACATTGTGTATCACAATATATAGTGTCCCGAACAAGTACAACCTACGGCGAAATCACTCAGACACCTTAGGGGTAATAGAAATACTATCCCTTACCTATTCTGTCCCTGCAGGGTCATACACAGTATATATGATTCACTATACCCTTGGATAGAGGTAACCTACATACCTAGCCAGCTATAGAGACTACATCTCCGATAATACTCTTTCCGCCATTTAGGTTTGAGATAGCACACTTACCTGCTTGTCCACTAACAGTCAAAATCGCTATTCAGACGTCTGGGGTGAATACACTATAGCAATATACTGCTAGTTCACCCAACCACTTCAATATGGGGTATTTTTAATGTTTGAATGTTTCATATGTATTTTTAATCCTGATCAAGCACAATTAAGTAATCAATAAAATTTTATTATTTTTCCTAAGCTAATCCGGTCGAGAAGGGCCACACTTTGTCCTATCTTAAGGTATTGACACCGATAGACTATTGTAAGTCTCACCACAGTGTACTAACATCGAGTGCTTATTATATGAGGGAGCCTTTTCTGATCCTCTTGGGATCTACTCTGTAAAATATATTTTTTTCCCTCGAAGCACCTGTTGTATATCGCATCTAAGCACCAAATATCATATACGGATGAGCGGTTTATATACCTTTTCTAATAATGCATTTGCCCATTTTAAATACATATAAATTACAATAAATACAGTAAATACATATTACACTTACCTTTACCAGGCACCCACGATGAAGGCCATCTTCATCCTCATCTTCATCCTGCCCATGTCCCTCCTGTGCTGCAAAACATACTATACACAAGAATAAAAATAGCCCCTAGCCCCTTAATCACCTTAGCGGTCATTAACCGCTAGAGTCATTAAGGGGTTAACCCACCCTCACCCACTAACCCAGGCGGGAGGCCTACAGTAAATACCCTCCCCCACTACCCATGCCGTGAGGCCTAACCACCCTCACCCACTAACCCACAAACCCAGGCGGGAGGCCTACCCACATACCATTGGGACCAATACCCCCTTCCCCCACCCCCAGTACCCACAAGAAAAACAATACACAGCCCCACAATAAACATCATTATATTTATTCTATACATAACCCACCCCCTGTGCCCCCCATAAATACATGATTTAGTATTTTACATACAGGGTTAATACCCCAGGCCCACGGGAGTCCCCGGTGGGCCTGACAGGTCACCTCACAGACCTACAGTAGCCCAGCACCTGGTTTCAAACAGGGTCTGGAGGCCTATGGGTGGTCCCCGCCAGGTGACTTGGTCCACCAGGTGGTCTCCGTGGGTCACCGTGGGCCACAATGGGGTCTCTACGGCTGTCTGGGGGGCCCTGGGTCAGACCCACAGGTGTCTGAGGGGCTTCGGGTGGTCTCTATGGGTCCGCGGTGCCCCAGGTGGGGCCACCGGTTCTTCCCCGCAGGTATCCCCCGTGGACACCTCCAGCCTGCTACCCGTGGAAAGCCCGAGGAGACCTCAGGTGGTCTCCAGAGGTCTCCCGCAGACCAAAAGGAACCAACCATGTATGTAAAAAAAATAAACCTGACCTATACATTAAATACATCAATCCCCACCCCCCAACACATACAGTACAATAATATGAAAAATAACTATTATCCAGATATGGATAATAGATTATTTGGCCATTATGAAACACATAAAACATGCATTTATCAAATCACGAATTCTTAATCTTAAAATTGCCACATTGCATGTTACAATTAATCCAGCAGCACTTGTAAAAATAAACCAACAAACCAGCAGCTACACAAATGTATATGAAATGTCATACAGTTGCATTGAGTGTGTACATGATGCAATTAATCTGTGCATCATGTAACACTATGCAAAATATATGTAAAAATAAAATACACGATGAACAATGTCCCCTAACAACCAATGCCATCATGAAAATCAAATAGAAACTAAGCAACATAAATACATTTACCATCAATCAATCAATTTCCTAAACCAATTACAATACAATACAAATCAATTATACAATTCCCTATTCAATTCCTAAAGCCAAACCATTGCCAAAATAATTCTAATTGAAAGTAACCACCATCATTCCAATCTAACTACCAGAAAGAAGCCATTAAAAAAAACCTGTAACTAAATAAAAATTACATTATTCACACCAATGTATAAATATAGCTGCTAAATACATTAGACATACATGAAAAGAACATAAACATTAGCAAAACAATCAATTATTATACCTGTATGTCTTTCCATATAGATAGATATACATAATATATAGGGGCAATAATAGAGCATAAAAAACAATGCATTTACATCCAAAAATCACATAGAATACACCCATTCAGTGTCCGTGAATGTATGTATATCCATAGGGACATAGATACATTCAGGGGCATTAAATGGGAAAGAAAAAAATAAAAGACATGAATAAAAAATCACAAAAACCTGTAAAAGTTAAAATAATAAACTTTTCTTTTGTTTACTTACCATTAGATGCCCACTCACCGAAATCCAGGTGACCCGGAAGCACTGGAACCAATCCAAAGGTAACCATAAAATAATAAGCCACAACGGTGTCTTCTTTCTTCTATTTGTAATCCTTTACGCCAGTCTTGGGGTCTTCTTTTTTTCTTTGGGGTCTTCTCCATCTTCTTCCATCTTCTTACGCCACACCTTTCTTTTCTTCTTAGGAGGGGAGGTGTTCCCTCCTCGGCGTCTGGCTTCAAAATGAGACGACATAGGCTTTTATAGGCCTATGACGTCACATTTTGGTCAAATGTTTCCCACGGCCCTGATTGGGCCGTGAAAAACATGTGATTTGGAAAAAAACAAAAAAAAATGATGACGTCATTTAAAGGCAATGACGCCAGCCAATCAGAATGGCTGAGCTTCAATTGCCTTTAAGATGAAATCATCAAAACAAAGATGGCCGGCGACACATGGTACGCTAGCCAATCAGAGCGTGGGAACGAAATCCTGTTTTAATTTACAGTATTATTTACAGGTATGTGGCCCCGCCATGGGCACGAGATTTGCTGCAAGTTATGCTAACTTATTTATGGGCCAATGGGAGAAGGAAGTTATTTGGAACAACTGCCCATTTGGTGTGACGGCGGCGGTTGAGCCCTGACAGCACACTGCGGCGTTTCCAATTGAGATCCAGCATGGAGGGAGAGATCAAGTTGCCGCCCTGAAAGCACACTGCGGCGTTTCCAATTGAGATCCAGCATGGAGGGAGAGATCAAGTTGCCATCAACGCTGTTTGTTTACTGCCCTGTCGTGAATAGGATTCCAATTTTACACTACCAGATGGGATCTCCACAGTCTATGTTCTCCATGTACATTCAGACAATTGTTTTGTCCTTTTATAGGTTTTTTATTCTTAGAAATAAATAGCACCAGCTTTTTTTTTAGCTATTCTGTGTATGTGAGTGTGTGGTTGTAAGTTGTTGTGTTTTTTAGTTTTATTGTCATATACCAGTGTTGCACTATGATTTTTCTGTGTGTTTATTTCCACATGTCATGAGACATCAATCTAGATTCATCTGGTCATTGATTGGACACTAAGGACTGGTCTGATATTTGATCTGTGATCACCTTAGGTGTTGTATGGTTAATCTAGGCGCCAGTTATATTGTGGGTTTTATGTGTATATGTTGACCTGTATCAGTAATAGTTTCTAGGCAGCCTAGTCCTTTAATATAGATTTTTTTTGGTAATCACTTTAGTATTATATTTTACTATATTGTTTCAAGCATTAGCACTGTAAGCACCTATTTTCTTGTTCCATCATTGGATTTAGTGTCTAACCTGAAGAAATCTGAAAAATTCAGAGGAGGGGATTTATCATGGTTTGTTTGTAGCAAGACAAATGGAGGAACTTTACCTTGGGTAAGAATATAATTGACTCTTAAAAGTCCCTTTTGGACCCAGGGGTTAGAGTGCTTGTTACCTTTGAAAAAAGAGAGGGGTCCGAAAACAGAGGTTGCATAAGGGATAGGATACTAGTTAATTGGAACCTAGATTTAAGGGAGTCTCAGAGGTTACAGGCAAAAGATATCACCGGGTTCTTGTAAATCTCAGCTGGTCTAAATTTTTTATTAAGCCAGAGAAGATCCTTAATTTTAAATGGGGAGCAAATCAATTTTTCTAATTCGACCCATCTTTTGTCGGTTGGGGTTGAATGCCAACTAATTAATTTCCCTAATTGTGTGGCTCTGTAATATTTTTGTAGGTTTGGGAGGGCTAAGCCTCCTTCTAACTTAGATTTATAAAGGATGCCTTTGCGGACTATGGGATGTCTAGTTTGCCATACAAATTTCAGTATTTTGTTTTGAATATTATTGAGGTCTTTCTGGCAAATTTTTACTGGGAGCGTTTGGATTATGTTTATTAAATATATATATATAAAAAACTACATTCAGGTATTTCTATCTTGTCTGTAGTTATAAATTAGGTAATATAGGTACAGCTGAACCCCGTTATAACGCGGTCTTTGGGGTCCACAGAATGAGACCGCGTTACAACTGGGATTACATTAAAATTTGTGTGCGCAAGGATTTACCGGCATCGAGATCATCGCAGAGGAGGGTCACATGACACAACACACATTTTTTAAACATTCAATTCAATGCTTTATTGCTAACGGACACAAACACACACCTACACCATGTGGGAATTGAACATTAGGGATTGAACTCCAGACTTTCCATATACTGGTACCAATGCTTTACATCTACACCACAGGCTTGGTGTGACATGACAGACCCTATAAATATATTTATCCTCTACAGCACATTGCCACAGTACACAGTGCACAGTGTACTATGTAAATGTTAAGTTTATTTCTAAAGTCTTTGACATCACACAGTCCCTGTGGTGTAGAGGTACAGAATAGAGCTAGCATATGTAAGGTCCTGGGTTTGATTCATGTATGATGTGGTATAATTTATAATTTATATTAAAAAAAATTTTTTATCAATTATTGTTTTATTATTATTATATTGTATAATATTGTATAGTTTAGAAATTATTATTTTATTTTAATTTTTTATACTTTATAACATATTTATAAACATATTTGTAATTTATGACAGCTGCAGAGAGGAGAGCATGTGGACAGGCCTATGAAGTGAGGAGAGAGCTGACAGCAAAGAGGAGAGTAAGTATGTTTGCACATCCCTCTATGATAGGCTGAGTGGCCTGTTACTCACCCAGAGAAAGCCAGTGAGGCTGCACATCTCTCCCCCTGTGTGATGGGCTGAGTAGACTGTGACTCACCAGGGACACCCAATGAGTGGATATTTACATATTGTTTATGGTATGGATGCTGGGGTGTAGAGACAGTAATGGCGTTCTCAGGCGAGACTA
Source organism: Ascaphus truei (assembly GCF_040206685.1). Taxonomy (NCBI): domain Eukaryota; kingdom Metazoa; phylum Chordata; class Amphibia; order Anura; family Ascaphidae; genus Ascaphus; species Ascaphus truei. Next base: position 433,726,244 of record NC_134484.1, on the reverse strand, counting down.
AATTCAAGCAAATTTAAGTGCAAACAGTGAAGAATATTGAGTCCTCCACTCAACCTTAAAAGACAACAGTTCCCAAGTTCTCCAATGCAGCAAATCCAAAGAGGTAAGGGAGTGGAGGGCATCAATATATATTAAGAGAAACATAAATAGACAATACAGTAGTATTTACAGATTAGAAGAAGATGTATACAAATTGGACCTCAACTCCTGATGAAGCTTTTGCCCAAAAGCGAAACGCATACTCGTGAGAGAAAGCGCCCGATTGGAGATAGGAACATTTGCCAAAGTATACGAGGTTCCCGGGCAGCCGCTACTGGAAGTAACTCCAGCCAGCAACAAACCGCTAATTCCGCATAAGCGGTAAGGTCGCTGCTTCACATAGAATATTGTTTCATTATAATAAGCTGGAAATAACGGCCTAAATGTGAGTGTGCACTTGTTAGGCTTGTGTGTTCTTTTACTATAAAGTTTACATACGTTTTTGCGCCATGGTGTTCTCCTCTCTTCTTTCGAGATAATCCACACCACTGCACGCATTGTCACAGACTTCGTATATTTTTGACTCAGCAGAAGCAACTACTAAATGATTAGCCAACAAATTAAACAGAGGTTATAATAAAATTGTAATGCTACAACTGAACTAATTGCTACGAAGAATGAATCCATTTGTCGAGTCCTATAATCAAATTCATGAAATTAATTAAACTAATCCAACTATGAAAGTAAAAATGGTATTCATAGAAGACCTGAACTAGACCTACGAAGATATAATGCCCATGCATCAAGACTGAAGTTGCAGCTATATTTGTTGGATACAATGTGAACCTCCTGTTGAACAGAATATTTGTATTTATCCAGAAGGTGATAACTGCAAAACTATATCCCATATAAATAGGAACTGTGACCCGATGGTTTGCCCATTATGATTACCATATGGGGAAAGTGGCTAGCATTTGAAATTTAAACATGTTTAAGATATAATAAAACCAAAATGAACAAGAGTTATGCAAATGTATGCATATAGACTATCAATTAGGAATTAATTCAGCATACCAATCTAAAGTGGAAAACTTGCCAAACGGATTTGGGGGGGGGGGGACATGTGAGAACTCAAAGACCACAATACCAACATGATATAATTGTACGTGATTTAAAAATCTAACTGCAGGAGTTACTTGACAAAATTCTAAAAATAAATATATTTGGTGTTGTAATCGGCTACATCTATGTTAAAGATTCCAGAAGTGGGGGTTGCCCCATGCACATACAGTATGCTGCTCACATGATGCAAACTCAAAGATCAGAATCAAAGATGATAGCAACACATATTGTAGTGCTGAACTTCCTAAAAAAGAGATAAACCAAAGATTATTTGAAATTGTAACTAAATGTATAGTACATGGACCCTGTGGAAATGTTCATCCCACATCCCCCTGCATAACTTTAACTTTAATTTACTTGCTGTAAAAATTTCCAAAAAGAGTTCAACTAAAAAAAAACAAAGAGAACGTCAATGAATATCCAAAATGAAGGAATAATAGCTCATATTGGTAGATCCTTATAATCCATGGCTCTTAAAGAAATTCAATGCGAATATCAATGTGGAAGTGTATGCATCTGTTAAGTGTGTACATCTGTGCATCTGGCCTCTGTGTAGCGGCTCCCATGGCTTCACAGACAGGGTACACGGAACAAACCCATGAGGCTATGGACAAATCATGGATAGGCATACCGGGTTCAGCTTCTAAGCTTGGCCCATGAGATCTCACTAGCTTGCCATCAGGGGGCTCCTGAACAAAACTCGTCTGACCCAATATTTTTACTGGCCTGGGGTGGCACAGCCGGTGGAAACGTTCTGCCATGCCTATGTCACCTGCTACTAAAAAGACAAACATGGCAATCAGGCAAAGCCCCCCTGTGACCGATACTGTGATCGGGGAACACTTCCAGTGAGTAGCATTGAATATAGTTGGGCCTGTTATGAGACTGAGTTATTGTAAGAGATACATCTTGACTGCAGTAAACTTTGCCATCAGGTACACCGAGGCAGTGACACTCTCCTTCAAAGAGGACCAGAAGGTAGGGGAAACCCTGATAAATGTATTTTTCAGGGTAGATTTTCCCAGCCAGATCCTGAAAGATCAGGGAGCCAAGTTTATGTCTTAACTGCTTCAATGTCTCTGGGCTATGTGCTGGGTTAAGCAGCTCCACTTGGCCCCTTACCATCTTCAAATGAATGGACTGTATGTGCGGTTTAATGGCATCCTGAAACAGATTATGTGGGCATTTGTGGAAGCCAACGTTGGGGACAGGGAAGCTCATTTGCAGAACCTCCTGTTTGCCTGATGCGAGGTGTCGCAGGGGTCTTTAGGCTTCTTGTTCTATATGGGTACTGGGTGCATGGGCCACTAAACCTGTTCTGTGAGGGATGGGAGGAGGAGACCACACAACTGATACCTCAGTGGTGCAATATGAGGTGGAGTTCAGAGAGTGTATAGCTGATCTCATTGGATTGGCACAAACAAACCTCAAAGCATCTCAGACCAGGCAGAAGCACTGGTATGATCATAATGCCCATAACCGAGGGTTTATCCCAAGGCAGCTGGTGCTGAAGGCCACTCAGTAGAACAAGCTCATAGCTGCCTTGACCGACATGTACAAGGTCATCTGAATGACACCAAGTATATGTTGTGTCTAGTTGAGGATCAGGTTAGGCAGATAACCTACCACATAAACATGCTAAGAGCCTATTGTTCAAGTGGGTCAGCAGCAATGGCTGTATGTAGCCCCTCACTGGGAGATCCAACCAGGCTCTAACCTATCACCATGAGGAAGCCCGACAGAGTGGTTCTGTGATTCCAAGTCTCAGTCCCCCAACAGGAGCATTCAAGAGAATTGCTAGGGAAGTACCAGGGTCTGTTTACAAACATTCCCCTAAGCTGGCTACACTGGGGGTTTGGGGGAACATGCAAGTTGTTGTGGTGGAGGCTGGCATATAAGGAATAGGATTTCTCCATTAAACACAAGGACAGAGACTATGGCATCACTGACAGCCTGTCCAAGCAGGATGACCCAGTACAAAAGTCAAAGACTAGCCCTAATCAAGGAGAACAACCCATCTGGGTTTCTACCCCAGAGGTGTCTTCTTGAGAGGGGTAGGTGTAATGGTAGGGTCAGTCAGGCATGCATATTGAAGATTAATCCTGCTGATTTCTCCTACCCATCAGGATAGCAACCTATGTAGCAGATAAAACTGTCCATTTTAGGTAGCCAAAATGTTTCCCAGTATGTGTTTTAATTTCCTCTTGTAAGACATGTATTCCCCTTGTGTATTTTAGTTTATACATTTTCTAAGGCTTCATTGTGTGGTGGGATGGTAATTCCCTCAGCACGGCCAGCCCGCAATGAAATCTTGAAATGTAACCTGTTTTGGGCTAGTTGAACTGCTTGGGAACCCTGGGAAAGTTGGGGAGAGCATGTACTCATGTCGGGGGAACACGCACTCCAAGAGCAGAGGCATTGTTAATCCCTGACAGTGAGACACCTCTCTCTGTGGGAGGTATCATGCTGAAAATGGAAACTGAGGCTTGGGTCCTAGCCCCGTCAGCTTGATTCCCATTTGTCAGTTCGAATTTCCTACTCTCCTTAAGCCTGCCTGTAGGAGATGTGTGCAGAGGTAAATAAAAGACGATTGCCTTTGGAAATGAAATAGGCTTTTATTTGGCCAAAGCTTTAACAACATAAAATATTGCTTCTGTTCAGCATATAAGGAGCAACCAAAATAAACATACCTAGCTCCTATCCAGAGCGCTGACTATTACAAGAACTTAGTCCCTCTCTGTGGGTTGAAGGGCTAACCCCCTTACCAATAAGAACACAAGCTTAATCATAGGCAAGTTTTTACCTTCGAGCCCTCGGCTTCCTACAGGCTAGGATTTGGGTTGAGAAGGTCTACGGTGCAGAGTGATCTCTCTTGTGTGGTCCAGTTCCAGTACCTTCCTAGATCAGAGAGACCCTTTCAGTGAGCCTCTGTAGGCTTTTATAACCCGAATGAGTCTGCTGAGGAGGTTAATTAATCTAGCCTGCTTTGGAATTAACCTCCTCAGGGCTGTCTTAGGCTCTATAAGTCTGTATCCCCTGGATAATGATGTGACAGGGATTCCACCCTTTCACACCGCCCCTGTGGCCTGTCCTAAAGCACATGTTCTGTGTCGGACAAGCCTTTGGCCTCTGAAGCAGACGGATCGTGGAAGACGTCCTTGGTAAACTAGCTACAACCATGCCGAGCACAAAGGGAGCTAGGATTTCTCTTATAACCCTTTGTTTTGGTGAGTTGAGCCTGCATTGTGTTGCTTTTGTTGGCTCTGGCGTAAATAAATTCAGTTTATTTAACTCCTTCGTTCTATCTGGTGCTTGTGATCCCTGTGTAATCATCTTGAGTACCGATACACATAAAACACTATATTTTTGTCTCTTTCTTTTTTCCTATTTGGTCTTTCTCCATCTGTGACTGTATTGAAATAACACTGTGACTTTATTTGGATCTGCGCCTAAGAAAACCTTTTTGCATAATCCATATTTGTTGAGAAATCTATGGGTGATTTGGCAGCATTTCTGTACAACTATATAGTAAGTGTAACCTTTGGAATATTTTTTTTATTGTAGAATATACAATTGTATCTTTAGATGTATCAGTTGGTGACTAATTGTGTTAGTTGCCACGCTTAAAATCCCAAAACTATAACATTCTAGAATACAAGTTTAAAAAAATAAAGGACAAAATAATTGCTATCAAATGCACCTGATGCACCATATGAGTGGACTTTATATACAGTACTTCTGTAGCCAAGCAGAAAAAGAAAGGAAACATCTGGAATATTAACTTGAAACAGCATGGTCATAATTAGAGTAAAGTGTCCAGAGGGGAATCACAAAGGAGATTTGGCATCATGCTTTCTGTTTTAAGTGCACCAGCATATGTTTCTAGTGTTAATCATGTCAAGCTCATTAAATATAAATTTACATTTATAACACATTAAGGGCAAGCAGAGTTTATGGAACTCCAATATAGTTTATGCTCATGTTTACACAAAATTATGTCCTGGATTTTCATTTGACAAACTATTGCATACATTTCAAAAAATCTTACTATCCCACTGTATTTTACACAATTATAAATACTGCAGTGCTGGGATTTGTGTATTACGTGGGAACAATGATTTATCAGTATTACTTTATGCCCTTTTGCTGAAGATTAAATATATTTGTTTTCAACCACTTTTTTTTAACACAGACAAAAAGATACTTAGGGGGCTATGCACTAAGCAGTGATAAGTCGTTTTAAGAGCGCAAAGTGCTTTAAGAACGTGATATTGCGCTCAGCGTGATTCACAGAGCATTGATAACAGGGAAATGGGCGCTCTAAGAGCCTCATTCTGTAAGCGTCAATAAGGCACTTATCGACCACTTATCGGCCAAAATGCCTACTCGTATTCAGTAAGCCTCGATAAGTAGCCGATAACGGCCTGTATCGCTGCAAAATGTTATGACCAAAATAAAATCTCCGATTGAGCGGCGATCAGCCACTTAGTGACCATTTTCGGAATGATCATAAACTCGCGCGATTCTAGTAGCCGTGATTCGCCTATTGCGGCCTATCGCAGCCTATAGCAGCCCTAAAAAGGCGATCTTCTCCCCAATTCAATACGCCTCAAAATTTTGGCAGATTGGTGGGGAGGTGCGTAGTTGAGCTGCGATAAGTGGGGACTTAGAAAAAATCAGGCCCTTTTCCTGCCTCGGATTGATGCCGGGGGTCTCCGGAGCTGATAGCCATTAATTCCAGCAGAGGAGCCCCCCGGCATGCATCCGATGCAGGAAAAATGCATTTACAGCAACTTCATTACCTTAGCGGCTAACCGCTAAAGCAATGAAGGGGTTAAACACCCGTACCAGGCTTTCTGTGGCTAGCGAGGGTGGGTGAAGGGGGATTTTGGCCCCTGGTGGCTGTTTAGGCCTTGCGGGGGCGTTGCGGGGGGACTTAACCCCTTCATTACCTTAGCGGTTAATACCGCTAAGGTAATAAAGGGGTGAACCAAACCGCTACCCACCCGTAAGATCTAATACCCCCTTTACCCACCCGGGAGGCCTAAGCACCCACCCCGGACAGACTATAGCCACCCTGTACCCATTGAGTAGTATAGTGGTACATCATACTTGTTGCAGGGTACATGCAACTACACACGTGGGTTTCTTGACAATGCTTATTTATTTGGCCTTGCAAAATATACAGCACACAAAACAAAAATAGCTTTTTTCAGCAACAAAAGGAAAATGGCTTTTCTTTAGCAGACAGACAAAAACAGTTTCTCTTTAGCAGACAGTGTATATGGCAGTTGCCCTTTCCCATGCATGGGACAGACAGTTCACAATTCATCTACTTTTCTAATCAGACCTTGTATCAGGAAACTCTCTAGCAATCTCTTTAGCAGCTTACTCCTCACTACTCCTCAACCGACCTCCTCCATGTGTTTACAGCCTGGGTTTTAACACACCTTGATTAGGCAGCTGGGATCCAACTAATTGTCCTGAGGTTCCCAGCTGAAGTTAACCTAGTCAGTGCTGCACTGCAGACTAGACATAGGTTTTCCAGGCATATAACTGGTGGCTTTTGTTTACCCTGTCACATTCCTCCCCTGTTAGTGTGTGGCTGGGGCTACGCACGGCTGAAGCCCGACCATCCACCCCTTCTCTAGAAAAGAAGTCAGCATTTGCGTTCTCTTTTCCCGGCCTATGCTGAATTTCAAATGAGAAGGGTTGGAGGGCCATATACCACCTAGTCAATCTAGCATTTGAATACTTCATGTTATTTAACCACTTTAGTGGAGCATGATCCATTACCAAAGTAAAATGGACTCCTGCCAGGTAATGCCTCAAAGCCTCGATTGCCCATTTTACTGCCAGGCACACTTTCTCAATCACTGAGTAGTTTTTTTCCCTTGGGAACAATTTCCTACTCAGGAAAAGGATAGGATGTTCAACTCCCTCAAACTGTTGTGACAACACTGCCCCTAGCCCTATCTCTGATGCATCTGTTTGCACTATAAAAGGGCTGTTGAGGTCTGGGCTTCTAAGGATGGGACCCTCTGATAGACACCTTTTTATGTCCTCAAAGGCTCTCTGACAATCCCTTGACCACACCACTTGTGTAGGGGCACACTTTTTTGTGAGGTCCGTTAAAGGGGCTGCCACTTCCAAATAGTTGGGGATGAACCGCCGGTAGTACCCTGCTAAACCCAGCAGAGAGCGTACCTGCGTTTTTGTTTGTGGGGTCGGAACTTCTTTCAGGGCAGGTACCTTGTCGGCTAGTGGCCTTACTTTTCCACCTCCCACTGCATACCCTAAGTATTTGGTTGCCGCTTTACCCAAGGCACATTTATTAGGGTTGGCTGTGAGCCCTGCCTCTCTTAGAGATTTGAGGACCGCTTTCAGCCTATTTAGATGGGCCCGCCAGTGTTTACTATAAATGAAAATGTCATCTAGGTAGGCTGCGGCATAAGTCCTATGGGGCCTCAGTATCTTATCCATGAGTCTCTGAAATGTGGCTGGGGCTCCATGCAGTGCAAATGGCATTGTCACAAACTGATATAAACCCATGGGAGTGGCAAAGGCTGTTTTGCATTTGGATTTTTCCTCTAAGGGTATTTGCCAGTATCCTTTTGTCAAGTCCAACGTGGATATATATTCCGCGTTACCAAGGGCGTCAATTAATTCGTCCACCCTTGGCATCGGATATGCGTCAAACTTGGATACCGCATTGACCTTTCGGAGGTCCACACAAAATCTTACCTTCCCATCGGGTTTAGGGACCATAATTAGTGGACTACACCACTCACTGCATGATTCCTCAATCACTCCTAAGTGTAACATTTCTTGTACCTCCTTCTCTACCAGAGCCCTACGACTTTCAGGCAACCTATAAGGACGGGAACGTACTTTTACCCCAGGTGCTGTCTCGATTTCATGGGAAATTAAGTTAGTTTGTCCTGGTAAGTCAGAAAAAAACATCCTGGAATTGAGTAATTATTGCTAACAAGTCCCCTTTTTGTTCAGAGGACAACTGTTTACCCATTGGGATTTTATCGTCACTCACGATGTTCTCCCGTGGAGGCTGAGGACCCAAGTCCGTTTCCTCCTCCACCGGGTGGATGAATAGAGACCGCTGCATCTTCCAGGGTTTCAGCAAGTTCACATGGTAAATTTGTTTACCCTTCCTGGACCCTGGTTGAGCGATCTCGTAATCCACATCACCCGTACGGCGGAGTACTTCGAATGGGCCCTGCCATTTGGCCAGGAGTTTACTCTCGCAACTGGGTAACAATAACATCACCTGGTCTCCTGGGTGAAACACTCTCATGCGAGCATTCTGATTGTAATGTCTCTCCTGACTGTCCTGGGCTGATCTAAGATTCTCCCTGGCAAAATGGCTGACCACATCTACTGTACGCGCTTCCTAAGGTCTAGTACATATTGCAGGGTATTCTTAGAAGGGGACTGCTGTTCCTCCCAGGACTCCTTTAGGAGGTCTAGAATACCCCGGGGTTGGTGGCCATAGAGCAATTCAAATGGAGAGAATCCCGTGGAGGCCTGGGGGACTTCCCGCACTGCAAACAGCAGAAAGGGGAGAAGTTCATCCCAGGCTCTCTTCCCTGAATCTACAAATTTCCTCAGCATCCCATTTAGAGTTCGGTTAAATCTTTCCACCAATCCGTCAGTCTGTGGATGGTAGACCGATGTCCGAACAGACTTGACCTCTAGTAACTTTAAGACATCCTGCATCAGTTTAGCCATGAAATTTGTACCTTGGTCTGTCAACAAACCTGGGGAAGTCCAACCCGTGAGAACAGTTCCAACAACTTGTTGGCTACTTGCTTCGCCTTTGCTGTTCTCAGGGGGAACGCCTCAGGATACCTTGTTGCATAGTCCACTATTACAAGGATAAACCTGGTCCTTTCTCAGAAGGTTCTAGGGGTCCTACCAAGTCTACCCCAATCCTCTCAAAGGAAACTGACACCAAGGGTAGAGGAACCAAAGGGGCTGGTTTTTGTCCTTTTGGACTAGTTAACTGGCACTCCGGACATGCTGCACATAGCTTAGAAATATCACTATGCATCCCTTGTCAATAGAATCGGGATGAAATACAGTACGGTCCAATGTTTTATCCCTGCCCAGGTGACCACCCCAGGGGATAGTATGGGCAGAGTGAACACAGATTTAACAAACGCCTTGGGAACCAATATCTGTCTGGTGACCTCCCATGTTTGTGTCTGCCTATTCACCCTATATAGGATATCCTTTGATAGCTCAAAATGGGGGAATACTATCACCCCTTGTGCATCTAAAATCTGTTCATCAATTTTCACCACCTTGTCATACTGTCTAGCAAGGACTGGGTCTTCCCTTTGTTTCTGGCGAAAGTCAGGGAGGTACAGGTCTGGTAAATCTCCAGGGCCCATATCCCCCTCCCTTTGGCCATCCCCAGCCATCACTTGTGACCTCTGACTACTAGAATGGTCACCTTGAGACCCAGATTTCTGCAACCAGTCCTGTTTGTCCAAGCGTCTTTGCTTCCGAGTCTTTTGAACCCGGTGTCTACTGGGAAAAAGGTCTGCCGAGAAGGGGAACAGTTTGCCACGGTTCTCCTGAGCCCTAGAAGGAGGCTCCTCGTGAAAGACTGGGGCATTAGGTACGAAAAGAAAGGCCTGTCCCGACTGAGCACAATGGGGGCAGGGAGCCAAGGAGCGACTCCTACTTCGAGGTAAGCCTCCTGACCATTTACCTGTAGCCGGATTTTGGCCGTCGGATAGCGTTTTACATCGCCGTGTATACATTCTATGCTCCATGGGGAGTCAAAAGAACACACGTTGGGCGGTAACAGTTCCTGGAGGACCAGAGTTTTCCCAAAGCCCGAATCTACAAGGGCCTGGATGGTTTTTCCCCCAATCAGGGCTGGAAGTAGCCAGGGCTTGTAATTTTCCCCAGTAAAAGCCGAGGCGACGGTTCTTCTGAATGAACAATCCATCAGTGGACAGTCCACATACCAGTGGCCTTGTTCTCCGCAGGCAGAACATGGAGAGGGTTCCCTCGCAGGAGGGGGCTGTGGTTAGTGCTCCGCTGGACCGGTTACTGGAGTCCAGGCATCTGGTGGGTCCTGTGGGCGACGTCCTCGTAAGTTCCTCTCATTTTGCGACGAGCCGACATCCGGAAGGAGATGAGGGTCTGTGCGGGGACCAGCATTTGGACTCCGTCCTTGCTGAAACGACTGCTCCTTCCGTTGGACTTGGCGGTTCCGTGAGGGGCCGTAGGTTCCCCATTGATCCGACCTCCCTCTTTGGGCGTCCGCAAGTGCTGGTGGAGTCGGGTCCAGGACACTCGCCTGCTGCTCAGCCCCAAGGAAGTTCTCCACAAGTCGGACCGCCAAAGGTAGGGTTTCAGCAGCGTGGCGTTTTACCCATGAGCATGCTGAAGGGGGTATTATTTGTAGAAATTGTTCCAAAACCACCTGCTCAAGAATTGCCTCCTTAGTGCACTCCTCGGGTTGTATCCAGCGTGTACACAAGTCCAATAATCGCTGAGCGAGGACCCTGGGTCTCATCTTAGCGGTGTACTTCATGTTCCGGAACTGCTGCCGGTAGGTCTCTGGGGTCAGACCTAAGCTATCCAGTATAGCGGCTTTTACTTGGCGGTAGTCCATTGCCTGGTCTGTAGGGAGGCCCTGATATGAGGCCTGGGCTTCTCCTATGAGGAGCGGGGCCAAAGCAATTGCCCAGCGATCTGCAGCCCAGCCCTGAGCTTCGGCGACTCTTTCAAATGTCAGTAAAAAAGCCTCCGGATCCTCGTTCGGAGCCATTTTCCTCAGGAGTATCGGGGGTCTGCTGGCCAGTTCTGCACCGGCAGACCCTTGGAATTGGGTCAGCAGCTTGGAAATCCGCTCATCCTGTGCTGCTTGTAGTCTTTCATCTCTCTCCGCTTGCAGCCGGGCCTGCTCCTGCATTAACAGTCCCTGCTGTTTGGTCTGCTCCTGCATTAACTGTCCCTGCTGTATGCTCTGTTCGCACAGAAAGTCTTTCAAAAGTTCTTCCATTCTTGTGTGTGTGTGTGTGGCCCTTTAACTGCAGGAGCCTTTTGAAAAAAAAAATCCCAATTCTTGACACCATATGTTGCAGGGTACATGAAACTACACATGTGGGTTTCTTGACAAGGCTTATTTATTTAGCCTTGCAAAATATACAGCACACAAAACAAAAATAGCTTTTTTCAGCAACAAAAGGAAAATGGCTTTTCTTTAGCAGACAGACAAAAACAGTTTCTCTTTAGCAGACAGTGTATATGGCAATTGCCCTTTCCAATGCAGGGGACAGACAGTTAACAATTCATCTACTTTTCTAATCAGACCTTGTATCAGGAAACTCTCTAGCAATCTCTTTAGCAGCTTACTCCTCACTACTCCTCAACCGACCACCTCCATGTGTTTACAGCCTGGGTTTTAACACACCTTGATTAGGCAGCTGGGATCCAACTAATTGTCCTGAGGTTCCCAGTTGAAGTTAACCTAGTCAGTGCTGCACTGCAGACTAGACATAGGTTTTCCAGGCATATAACTGGTGGCTTTTGTTTACCCTGTCACAATACTCATATAATAATAATATGGGCATGATAAGGCTCTATAGCACTCAATGGGCACCATAATCACAATACAATAATGCACACAATAATAAAACATAACCAAACTCCAAAAAAACACACTTCACTAAATAAAAACAGTAGCCAGCTAATCCAATGAATACAAGCAATAACAACATGAACAATTAATTTATTAAACCATTAACCAATCAAAACAATTAATTCCTAAAACAACTCCAAATTATTTTAAACAATAAACGTAAGATGACGTCACGAAGCCGGCGTCACATGGTTTTTCAGCCAATCAGATCGTGGGAACCAATTCCACAAACTGATTGGCTGAAATACCATGTGACGCTGGCCATCTTGGATTTAGTGACTTCATCTTCGTCTGCTGTATGTCAAATTGATGTATCCCAGTTCTTCTTTCTATACTATGACATTGCAAAAAAGAGTCCTGGCCTTGGAAGTAAATTACTGATGAGTAGCGTCATAATATAGTGTGACATCATGCATGAATTACCATTTTGACATTTGAAAAAAGTATATGCTCCTCCACACTCACTCTCAAAAAGAATCAGATAGATCTTCACATCCACTTTCTCCATGCCAAAAGCATTTTCAAATTGGCTCCACATGATGACATCATCAGCCACTCATTCACAAAAACCTTCCCTGAGCCATAGCATTGTAATTTCTACTAAACATCCAAATACTACATTCCCAGCATTTAAATCAAGCAACATGCTTGTGGAGCTGTCACATATACCAACGGTTATGTACCACGTGCTAAAAAGAAGCTAATAATCCTTTACATATGTAGCCAGGTCCCCTTTGGCTCCCCGGTTCCCCGTTCCTTTTCCCCTTGCCTTCACCAGTTAGAAGGCAGTTGAGGGGGCGGAGGCTTGCGCATGCGCAGATGCGACGCGGCAGCCATTTTAGTGTGGGAGAACTGGCACAAGAGGCGCTCCGTAGTGCAGTGACCCCTAGAAGTCGTGCATGCGCAGTTAGGGCGATGCGGCGGCCATTACAGTGTTGCACAGGCACCGTGGAGAGTAGCGGTGGCCATTACAGCTTCGCCCATGTGCAGTAGAGATCGCGCACGCGTTCCCAATAGGAAAGAGCTGTACCAAGGACCATGGGCGTCCGCAGAAATGTTTTCAGGGGGGGGGCATAATTTTAACTAGACAGAGAGAGAGAGTGGGTGTGGGGCGTGTGTGGGTGACGGGGTGGGTGACTGACACTTGGGTGGGTGACTGACTGACTCGTGTGTGACTGACACTTGGGTGACTGACTGACTGTGGGTTGGTGTCTGTATTCATTCACAGACAGACAGACACAAACACACACACATCCTCCCTCTCAGACTCTCCATCTCAGACTCTCTCAGACTCTCCCTCTCAAACTCTCTCAGACTCTCCCTCTCAGACTCTCCCTCTCAGACTCTCCCTCTCAGACTCTCCATCTCAGACTCTCTCAGACTCCCCCCCCACCTCAGACACTCTCTCCCCCTCAGACTCTCCCTCTCAGACTCTCCCTCTCAGACTCCCCTCCCCCTCAGACACTCTCTCTCAGACTGTCCCTCTCAGACTCTCCCTCTCAGACTCTCACTCTCAGACTCCCCTCCCCCTCAGACACTCTCTCCCCCTCAGACTCTCCTTCTCAGACTCTCCCTCTCAGACTCTCCTTCTCAGACTCTCCTTCTCAGACTCTCCCTCTCAGACTCTCCCTCTCAGACTCTCTCAGACTCTCCCTCTCAGACTCTATCAGACTCTCCCTCTCAGACTCTATCAGACTCTCCCTCTCAGACTCTCCCTCTCAGACTCTCCCTCTCAGACTCTCCCTCTCAGACTCTCCCTCTCAGACTCTCCCTCTCAGACTCTCCCTCTCAGACACTCTCAGACCCCCCCCCTCAGACACTCTCTCCCCCTCAGACTCTCTCAGACTCTCCCTCTCAGACTCTCTCAGACTTCCCCCGCCTCAGACACTCTCTCCCCCTAAGACTCTCTCAGCCCCTCTCCCCTTCAGACTCTCTCAGACTCTCTCCCCCTCAGACTCTCTCCCCCTCAGACTCTCTCAGACTCTCTCCCCCTCAGACTCTCTCCCCCTCAGACTCTCTCCCCCTCAGACTCTCTCAGACTTTCTCCCCCTCAGACTCTCTCCCCCTCAGACTCTCTCAGACTCCCCCCCCCCCCCCCCTCAGGAGACAAGGGAGGTTTTTTTTTTTTTTTTTTGCAGAGACGCGCGCGCTTCCTTGCACATCGTGAGCGCGCTAAATCCTGTCACGCCAGTGCCCTCTGTCCCCCGCTGTTGGCGGCCCTGGATACAGGGGGGGGCAAGTGCCCCCCTTGGCCCCTCCTGCGGACGCCTATGTCAAGGACTACAATTCCCAGCAGCCTCTGGGGACTGCACTTTCACCTTGGTCACAGGCAGGCAGACAGCCAATAGAGCTTGCAGCTTCTCCTGTTGGAGAAGGATACATTGTTGTGTGCAGAGTCCAGAAGCAGACTGTGAAGCACATGAGTCAGTTAGGCTAAGGAGACAGTGGGGGAAGGAAGGGGGGCAGAGATCTGCAAGCTTCTGCTTTAGGCCAGAAATCCCCCGAGCTAGAGTTGAGGCCCTGACTCCCCACTAGTGAGGGTGGGTGGTCATAGGGACAGGCCCTTAGGTAAGGACCCTGTGCCCCTTCAGCTGTGTGCTAGGCAGGGATCTAGTGACAGACCCTGTGCAGTTTTTTAGTGCAGGGAGAGAGAGACCCTGTGCAGTTCCTTAGTGCAGAGAGAGAGAGAGACCCTGTGCAGTTCCTTAGTGTATGGAGAGGGAGAGACTCTGTGCAGTTCTTTAGTACAGGGACCCAGTATAGTGTATGCTGCATGTTCCTGTATGCTGTGTTGCTGATCCAGAGACTGTCCTTACGGTGGGACATCCGGCTGGACCCCATCCCATGCGGAGGTACAGATCAGCGCTGGACCAAGCGGTGCCGGTAGACCCTTTGCGAAGACACCCAGGTGCAGGGACACCTGGGCAGGTATTTACAATCTTCCACACGTACACCAACTTTACCTTGCTCCTCACATGTGACAGGCCTGTTCACACACTTGGGTGGGCTTGGACTCTTTGGACACGGGGTTGGGAAGGGGCTAGGAAGGTTATTGCCCAGTAGGGGCTAAGAAGGTATAGCCCAGTTAGGGACAAGGTTATAGCTGCCAGCTAGTGGCAGAGGGTGGCATATATATTGTTGTGTATACTGATGATGTTGCACTGTTATAGTATGATACTCTGTGTTGTGTTGCTCGTTCAGTAAACCTTTTAGCCATAACCCTGGTGTATGTGGTTTCTGGGTGGGTTCCTGTGTGGGGTACATTCTACACTCCTAGAATCCTACATAGGTGGAGGCGCTGACTGATGAGAGAACGTTCCAGAGAAGCACCCCAGGTTCCCATCAGCGGAGGCTCAGGCCTCCTGTGAACCTGCAGGTATACGCACCACACGGTAACATATAGATTCCCCCTCACATGCACTCTATATGCGATTGGGGTAGGGGGAATACCCGTTACACATAGATCACAGTTCTAATCACTAATATACTAATATAAAATACATACAGATAAACTTCAAATCTGCAGATATAAACTCCTATGCTAGTATTATGATTTAACTCTTAGATGCTTAGTCTTTTAAAATTGGATTTAATTCAGTCTAATTTTTAAAAAAAATGTTACCAAAGTTTTCCTAAAGTTGGTGAAAACTCACTGGTCTTCAATGTGTTTCTGATTCAGATAGTATTATTATTTCTTTAAGTTATTACATTCAATATACTACTAACTCTATTTACAATAACATCAATTTTAATTTCAACTGAATATTAAGGTAACATTTACCAATAATCATACCGATATCCCACAAAATAGTATTTATTGTCCTATGAGAGAATAACACCCAATAATCTGAACAAGGTGCCTCAACTACAGCTGACGTTACCTATATTTTTTACTCTTTTGGCAATCTATATTAAAGAGGTGCTCTCATAATACTATTCCATAATTCAGCATTTGTAAAGCTAATGAGTTATGTCCATCATTTATGTAATATTTAATAACCTACAGTAGCTTTGGGGGAGATGGTGATAATACACAAATAACAATAGCAACTTATTTTTTCACTTGCACTACAGCAATAGCAGGAAGTAAAGGAAAAAGCAGATCACTCCAACTTTTAATAACAATAGATGTTCAAATAACAAATGTTACACCTTAAAAAACAGTTTGCAAGTGAGCATTTTGTTCTGACTTTTTATACTCAGTGGATTGTGTTAAGATACTGTTATAAGTGATTTATTGATCTATTCCTGGTGTATATGGTCATGTAGAGAAATGTCTAAGCATTGGTTTAATTGAATAAACTTTAGGAGTTTTTGATTTGGGTTCTACTGTAGATGGAATGCCACTGTACTTCATATAAGTATTTGGACAGCGATGAGTACAGAGATTAGCACTCAAGATAGGGAGGGACTGATGCCTTTATCATTTCGTGAACCCTTTACAATACAGTACAAACAATTGTAAATACATTGACATTATACAGTGCACATACAAAAACAACTGACAACAATAAATATGATTTGCATGATCTTAAGAGGTTATTATATTTTTACTAATACAGTATATGCTAACATTAATACATATTGTTTATAATAATGTTGGGTTCTGAAATAATAATAATTGAAGTACTATAAACTCCTAAGCATGTACAGTAGGAGGAGGGGTGTCATTACTTTGAGATCACTCTCCCCAACTATTAAGTTCAGTGATGTTCAGGTAGATAAGGGCTAATACCAGACACACAGGAATGGAGTGAAATAAGCTTTGGTCAGGGTTGGAAATATGTGATACTAACACGAGGTAATAACCTTACTAACTATATTAGACTTGGTTTTTCAGTTGTGACCTGGAACTGTGGTTCGATTATAATTTTGTTTTCAGATTTCATATTATTTATTTATAAAGGGGAAAAATCTATGTGTGTGTGTGTTACACTGAATGGTTATTAATTAGATGAGGAGAAAGTTGGGGGAAATGTCCAGAAGCCATGAAAATACAAATTTTACTCAACATCATAGTAATATTGGAAAAGGCCAGGACAAACATACATTAGTGTAACATTACAAAAAAATAGCTCATCAGATCTCATCAATCAAGGATATTGAAAGTGTTTCCGCACTCAAGAAAGGCGGTGATTGAGACCTACATTTCATATGATGAAATGTGCTGAATATGTATTGGATACTTTATTCCCCGGAGGTTTCAGTGGATGAGTTGGAGCTCATTGGGCTGATGATTGAAGTTCTTCAGCGTTTTACACAGATGTAAATTTGATGACTTTTTGTAAATATTTCCTTTAATCTTTTATTTTTACATTCTGAAGCCAAGATATAACTAGTTGATGTGCTATAAATACTGTGGTTTCAATATTTTTTTGTGGATGTTGCACAAACAATTAGACAAATGTAATGTACATTTGAGATTTTTTTTACATTTATAGTCAAGTACGTTTCTATAGCCTATGTCCAAATATTGAAAATGGATGTGCTCCAGGTAAAGCAACTGTTTTCAGATATTAGATAAATTAAATTAGTTCTTAGAAGGTAGCCTGCACACTTTCTGAAAAACAAACAAAGAGTTTTGCATCTCTTAGGACTCATACATAGGGGCGTATTCACTAAACTTTTTAAGTGGCTTATAGCACTATAAAACCCCTTATAGTGCGATATTGCCGGTGTTTCTATTCACAAAGCTCAGATAGCAGGGCAATAAAGCACTAAAACGGCTTTTTATACAGTGGTGACACACTTTATTCTAACTCGGCTAGTTCCGCGAATTTGGGTATACTCCGGTGTATTGAGGTTTGTGATCGTTTTCTGCCGGAGTGTATAGCGTTATTTTCCCGGCAGGGATTGAAGCATTTTATTCCGGCTGGCTGCAATACTGCAATACCGTGTAAAAACACATGGGGGCGCTTGCGAGCTGTTCTCTTTGAAGCCGTCCCCTATAATGAATTGTAATGCAGTATATATACTGTATATATATATATATATATATATATATACACACTGTATAACAACAGCCCCTATAACCCCTAACATACAGTACTGTACACATACAGTACTGTATATGCACATAAATGATACTATGGGCCGGCGGGGGCGAGATGTGTTTGCAGCAGAGAGAGATCCGCTGGTCTCTGCGCAAACATCGGCACATTAAAAATTATTTTAAATACATTTTTATTCATAGTGTAGATGTGCTGGGGGTCTCGGGAGCTGAACCGCACTGGTTTCAGGTCGGGGGACCCCCTGCTCCCCGAGATACAGCCGCCTTTATGAGGTGCCGGTATCCCTCTGCGTTTAAAGGTCCCGATCACGTGATCGCGGCCTGTTAAACCAAGCAGAGGGATACTGGCACCCCCAAAAGGGGCCTGTATCTCGGGGAGCAGGGGGTCCCCGGACCTGAAACCAAAACGTTTCTGCTCTGGAGACCCTCTGCACATGTACAGTATAAATAAAACACATATATAAATAAACACTCGTTCTTTACCTTAGCGGCTATGCGCTATGGTAAAGAAGCAGCATTTCTGTATTTTTAATAATATTGTACAGTGAGCAGGGGGTTCCCTGAGCCAGAAATCTAAACTCAGGGGGCCCTCTGCTCCTGCACAATATTATTAAAAATACAGAAATGCTGCTTCATTACCATAGCGTATAGCTGCTAAGGCAATGAAGGGGTTAACCCACCGTGCCCGCTTTATTGTGGGTAGCGGGGGTGGGTGAAGGGCGTATTTGGCCCTTGGTGTGAGTTTAGGACTTGCGGGGGGGGTTGCGGGTGCACTTAACCTCTTCACGACCGTAGCAGTTAATACCGCTACGGTCATGAAGGGGTTAACCACTCCCGCGATCCCCCCCCCCCCGCAAGACCAAAACAACCACCGTTGGGGCTAATACCCCCTTCACCCACCCCCTCTACCCACAATAAAAAATAATCACACACAGCATCCCCGCAATACATAAAAAAATAAATAAATACAAATAAATACATTTGAAATACATTTTTATTCCTAGTGTAGATGTGCAGGGGGTCTCGGGAGCTGAACCGCATTGGTTTCAGGTCGGGGGACCCCCTGCTCCCCGAGATACAGACCCCTTTATGAGGTGCCGGTATCCCTCTACGTTTAAATGTCCCGATCACGTGATCGCGGCCTGTTAAACCAAGCAGATGGATACCGGCACCCCCAAAAGGGGCCTGTATCTCGGGGAGCAGGGGGTCCCCAGACCTGAAACCACGGGTGCACATCCCATATAGAGAATGTAGTTATACGTTACCGTTCCAAGGATTGGTAAACAAGAGACAGCACTCAATGTTGAAAATCAAAGTGTATTAGTGAAAGCAAAAATACATCCAGAAACCCAACGTTTCGGTCCTACAGAATGGGACCTTCCTCAGGGGGATATATATATATATACACTGTGTATATACAGTACTGTATATATATATACTGCATTACAATTCATGAATTTATTCCATCTGGTGGACACGCGAAGCATTGCAGCCTATTAAATCCTGATCATTATCATTTAACAGATCAGCCGCTCGTCAGCCAGGCATGAACCGTGGCTGGGAAGGCAAACGCAATGCAGCTTGTCAGAGGTGAGGAGCGGCGCATTCCAGGTATCTGCCAGGTACAAACTGGTTATTTGCTCGAATAAAGTGTGTCACAGCAGTAGTACTATAACACTCTGGCAAAAAACACTGTACAATAAGCCAAAAAATGCCCAAATTGCATTTTTTGGCCAGAAACTGCTATTCACTAAGCAGTGATAAGAATATTGTTCTTAAGAAACTTGCAATATTTTGGTGCCAGCTCAGGGCTGCCATATTGCAACATGGATAAAAGCAGTTTCCTTTAGTTTTACTACACAGGATTGATACTGGAGGTTGGTTGGGACCGCTCGGAGACCCAAGGGGGCCTGCAGGAACCCCCAGAGATCTGGGTTTCCCAGCGGGTTCCTATGGGTCCCTGCAGGTCCCAACATCTCTGGTGGCCCCGAGGGTCCCTGTTGGACCCCACATCTCTGGGGTCCCTTCATCTCTGGGGGGGCCCGCGGGTCCCAGTGGATCCCTGCAGATCCCCGCCAACCTCCGGTA